>NC_042989.1:29763494-29811024 GCF_901001165.1 Salmo trutta
TCTCTCTATCCTCTCTTCTTCTCGCCTCTCTCCCCATCTTCCCCCCATCTCTCTCTCCCCCATCTCTCTCTCTCCCAATCTCTCTCTCCTCTTGTTATCTTCTCTATCTCTCGCACCATCTTCTCTCTCCCATCTCTCTCTCCAATCGCTCTTCTCTCTATCTCACCATCATCTCTCTCCCCACTCTCTCTCCATCCTCTTCCTCTCTCTCTCTCTCTCTCTCTCTCTCTCCCCATCTTATCTTCTCCATTCTCTTCTCTCCATCTCTCTCTCTCTCTCTCCCCATCTCTCTCTCCCATCTCTCTCTCCTCTCTCTCTCTCTCTCTCTCTCTCTCCTCTCTCTCTCTCTCTCTCTCTCTCCCCCATCTCTCTCTCTCTCCCCCATCTCTCTCTCTCACAGACCCAGTCCTGGAGCAGAGAAGGTAAGAGGTCTTCTGTGCTCTGCTGATTTGAATGGAAGTTGTTCATATTGCTCCTCATTGTGCAATGTGAATGTATGCATGGTCGTTCACCCTGCTTTCCTCTCTCTGTGTGTGTGTGTGTGTGTGTAGTGTGAGGCTGTGGACTCTGTCTCTGTGCGTGTTGAAGATAGATATCCTTCACACAGCTCAGGTAAGTGTGTGTGTGTTTGACCTGTCCAATCAGCCAGTTGCAGGCTCTGAGCCTAGGTATCAGTGAACCGTTGAGGTTTGGTTGAGGAAGCAGGAGTTCATCAGTGCAGGATCAGTGTCTGTTACTGCAGAGAGGTTCTTAAGAGGCAGCTGATCTGTCAATTATTAAACAGGACATTTACAACTATACCCTTTTCCTTTACTCTCTCTCCCTCGCTCTCTTTCTGTCTCTCCCCCCTCTCTCTCCCTCTCCCCACTTTATGTCTCTCTCCCACTTTCTGTCTCTCTCCCCCCTCTCTCTCCCTCTCCCACTTTCTGTCTCTCTCCCACTTTCTGTCTCTCTCCCACTTTCTGTCTCTCCCCCCTCTCTCTCCCTCTCCCACTTTCTGTCTCTCTCCCACTTTCTGTCTCTCTCCCACTTTTTGTCTCTCTCCCACTTTCTGTCTCTCTCCCACTTTCTGTCTCTCTCCCACTTTCTGTCTCTCTCCCACTTTCTGTCTCTCCCCCCTCTCTCTCCCTCTCCCACTTTCTGTCTCTCTCCCACTTCTGTCTCTCTCCTCTCTCTCCCCACTTTTCTGTCTCTCTCCCACTTTCTGTCTCTCTCCCACTTTCTGTCTCTCTCCCACTTTCTGTCTCTCTCCCACTTTCTCTCCCTCTCCCACTTTCTGTCTCTCTCCCACTTTCTGTCTCTCTCCCACTTTCTGTCTCTCTCCCACTTTCTGTCTCTCTCCCACTTTCTGTCTCTCTCCCACTTTCTGTCTCTCTCCCACTTTCTGTCTCTCTCCCACTTTCTGTCTCTCTCCCACTTTCTGTCTCTCTCCCACTTTCTGTCTCTCTCCCACTTTCTGTCTCTCTCCCACTTTCTGTCTCTGTCCCTCTCTTTGTCTCTCCCACTTTCTGTCTCTGTCCCTCTCTTTGTCTCTGTCCCTCTCTTTGTCTCTGTCCCTCTCTTTGTCTCTGTCCCTCTCTTTGTCTCTGTCCCTCTCTTTGTCTCTGTCCCTCTCTTTGTCTCTCTGTCCCTCTCTTTGTCTCTCTCGCTCGCTCGCTCTCTTTGTCTGTCTCTCTCGCTCGCTCTCTTTGTCTGTCTCTCTCGCTCGCTCTCTTTGTCTGTCTCTCTCGCTCGCTCTCTTTGTCTGTCTCTCTCGCTCGCTCTTTGTCTCACACGGTCTTTGTCTCGCTCGCTCTCTTTGTTTCTCCCTCTCTTTCACTCTCCCTCTCTTTCACTCTCCTTCTCTTTCTGTCTCTCCCTCTCTTTCTGTCTCTCCCTGTCTCTCTCCCTCACTCTCTCTCCTTCACTCTCTCCCTCACTCTGTCTCGCTCACTCTTTCTCTCTCTCGCTCTCTTTCTGTCTCTCTCGCTCTCTTTCTGTCTATACACACAGACACAGACATGTAGTCCCAGGTGTGTTACCTGTCTATACACACAGACATGTAGTCCCAGGTGTGTTACCTGTCTATACACACAGACATGTAGTCCCAGGTGTGTTACCTGTCTATACACACAGACATGTAGTCCCAGGTGTGTTACCTGTCTATACACACACACATGTAGTCCCAGGTGTGTTACCTGTCTATACACACAGACACACACATGTAGTCCCAGGTGTGTTACCTGCCTGTTCTATCATGGCCTGGTTTCACTTTCACAACCCAGGCGTGACTCCACACAAACACACACACTTAAATTACAAGGCTCAATGTCAGTGTTCCGGAGGCTGGATTAGTGAGGAGAGTAGAACTGTCTCCCTCTTTTACACGGATCTGATAAATATTTTCACATTGAATAAATATTTGGATCTGAGGGACAACTTGTCCTCGCTCTGTTTCCGTTTGAGTGAAGTGGACAAGGAAGTGTGTTGGTGTGTGTCTCTGTATGTGTGTGTGTCTCTAGTGGATATGAGATCGAGGGAGTAGACAGGAAATGAGATGTGTTCCGATGACATCAAGTACCCTATAAAACAGCAGCTAAAAGAGGAAGGGGTTGTGAAGAAGGTGTTTAGGAGAGAACTAGGAGGTGTATTGATGCTGAGCACCAGTGATTCCCTCTCTGGAGTCTAGATGAATCTGCAGAGGGTTTAGGGAGGGGCTTTTAACACTTTTCCCATGTTGCTCTCTATCATTGGTCGGTTAGTTGGGTGTGCATCAGGGATGGAGGAGGACCATAGAGTAACAGACTCCACCCTCTCCCAGAGCATCTACCCAATCAAATCAGCTGCAGCCCTGATGAACAGCCTTTGCTTTAATGACGTGGCACAGAACAGCAGAGACTCCAAGAGGATTGGGGGTTTCCATAGAGACTGTGTTATTGACGGCTCCCTTGCTAAAGGGGAGGAGAGGGAGGGCAGGGCTGAGTTCACAGACTGTCTGAGCCAAGGAACAGGACAGCAGACTGAGAGAGAGATGGAACACACCACTCAGGAGGGAAACGCTGGGCAGGACCCTCCTACGGATGGGGAAATTAGCCGATCCAAGCCTGAGGAGCGGCTGGGAGGAGAGGAAGAACAGGAGGAGAAGGATAGTGACGTGTGTTTTAAAGCTCTAAAGCTCTTCACTGCCAAGACTGAGGAGCAGCTCACACTGGAGGAGGTGCAGCAGGAGGAGAGCCAGATTGAGGAGCTGTGCGAGGAGTATGTTCAGGACGAAGACATGTTTGTTGTGGAGATTATTAGAGATGGAGCTGCGTCTCTCGACGGCCTGGCCAAACTCATCACAGTGGAGGTGAGTGAGAGAGAAACTGTCTGGGTAACCCTCCCTGGGACTGTTGTCCAGTGGAGGTGAGAAACTGTCTGGGTAACCCTCCCTGGGACTGTTGTCCAGTGGAGGTGAGAAACTGTCTGGGTAACCCTCCCTGGGACTGTTGTCCAGTGGAGGTGAGAAACTGTCTGGGTAACCCTCCCTGGGACTGTTGTCCAGTGGAGGTGAGAAACTGTCTGGGTAACCCTCCCTGGGACTGTTGTCCAGTGGAGGTGAGAAACTGTCTGGGTAACCCTCCCTGGGACTGTTGTCCAGTGGAGGTGAGAAACTGTCTGGGTAACCCTCCCTGGGACTGTTGTCCAGTGGAGGTGAGAAACTGTCTGGGTAACCCTCCCTGGGACTGTTGTCCAGTGGAGGTGAGAAACTGTCTGGGTAACCCTCCCTGGGACTGTTGTCCAGTGGAGGTGAGAAACTGTCTGGGTAACCCTCCCTGGGACTGTTGTCCAGTGGAGGTGAGAAACTGTCTGGGTAACCCTCCCTGGGACTGTTGTCCAGTGGAGGTAAGTGAGAGAGAAACTGTCTGGGTAACCCTCCCTGGGACTGTTGTCCAGTGGAGGTGAGTGAGAGAGAAACTGTCTGGGTAACCCTCCCTGGGACTGTTGTCCAGTGGAGGTGAGAAACTGTCTGGGTAACCCTCCCTGGGACTGTTGTCCAGTGGAGGTGAGAAACTGTCTGGGTAACCCTCCCTGGGACTGTTGTCCAGTGGAGGTGAGAAACTGTCTGGGTAACCCTCCCTGGGACTGTTGTCCAGTGGAGGTGAGAAACTGTCTGGGTAACCCTCCCTGGGACTGTTGTCCAGTGGAGGTGAGAAACTGTCTGGGTAACCCTCCCTGGGACTGTTGTCCAGTGGAGGTGAGAAACTGTCTGGGTAACCCTCCCTGGGACTGTTGTCCAGTGGAGGTGAGAAACTGTCTGGGTAACCCTCCCTGGGACTGTTGTCCAGTGGAGGTAAGTGAGAGAGAAACTGTCTGGGTAACCCTCCCTGGGACTGTTGTCCAGTGGAGGTGAGTGAGAGAGAAACTGTCTGGGTAACCCTCCCTGGGACTGTTGTCCAGTGGAGGTGAGAAACTGTCTGGGTAACCCTCCCTGGGACTGTTGTCCAGTGGAGGTGAGAAACTGTCTGGGTAACCCTCCCTGGGACTGTTGTCCAGTGACACACTGTTGCTGATTATCTGAACATAGGGGTTTTATTGCTGTGTGTTTGAGAAGTCTGACGTGACCTGTCTTTATGCCAACTCATCACTTCTCTACGCAGCTAGAGCCAGAGTTGCTGGAGTCTAATGGCATTATATAGCCATTTTGTTGGAAATTAGTGATTCCCTAGGCAGTGTGTTGAGTGAAATATGGCTGCTCAGAGGAGTGGCCCATAAACCAGGTTTGGCTGTTACACTAAGAGAAACTTTTACGCACAGATGTGAGTTTTCTGGCCATCTGGCTACCCAAAAACTCTTCCCCCCTCTCTCTGTCCCATCCTGTTGTAAGGTAGTATAGCAGAGTGAAGAAACAGTGGTAATTGTTATGGATGAGGTGTCTTCCTGTGTGAGGAGACCGAGGGTAAGAGTCTGTAATTAGCACGCAGTGTTAAGTTCCCCGGGGGAGGGGGGGGTTGATGCTCATTTACTGCCTTTCTATACAACTAAAACACTTTTTGGAGAACAGCAAAAATGACCCCAGCCATTATCACCTTGGCTGCTGTTGGTTCATCCTGTTAGCTATACAATTGAAATGGGGAAATATGATCAATTATTCGCATTGATGAAAACGTACGACATTTTAATGTAGGTGTACAGGGAAGATGTTCATATTGAAACAGTTCCTAACTTGTTTGATAAGATTAGTAGGGATTTTGTCATGGGCCCCAGACCCTAAATTTGGGAACCACTGTGTTAACTTCTCTCTGCTTGCTTTCTCACTCCTGTTTTCCCCTGCATGCATTGCAGCCTGCCTCACCAATGTCTGTCTCAGTAGCCTACGCTCTGTAAAGCAACATTATGAGACTGTAGTAGAGTATTTAACGTTAGTTTCTCACTTCATCCTTCTAGCTGGTTAAGTAATACTAGCCAAAGCCCTTCAACATTACTGCAATAGAAGCGACTATTTACCAGTTGTGCAGTCATTCTCCTAAAGTCCGTTTTTGCTTGGGGGATGTCTAGACAGAGCAGGAGTCGCAGGATGGTGTCGCCACCAGCCTGTGTCGCGAGAGTGAACCGTTTGAAAGAGTGGTGAATGTGCTGCTCAGAAGGAAAATCCAGGAGACGCAGGCAAACATAACGAACAATCCATTGTTCGTGATTCCACTTGACTGTAAAAAGAGTAAAGTTCCCCAGCAAAAAAACAAGTAATGTTGTTTAAACAGAAGGAGAGCGAACAGTCACTAACAACCAAAACCAGTGTGGTTTTAGGAGGGGTTCTGAAAGACACTCATGGGGGTGTCCCCAGAAAGTTGGAATCTAACACACCTACCATGAACACCAACTAAATTTGCCCAAGATAAAAAAAAATACAACTTAATGACAGGAAACAAAAAATAATAATTGCTAAGTGAAATCAGGAAAATCAGATAAAGGATTGTTTGTCTAAACCTCAAACTAAGGCGCACCAACTATAGGTGTTAACCCTCCATCTATCAAGACAACTGGAGCCCTGGGCCAGCACAGGTGAAACACCTTCCCACTAACGAGATGGAAACCAGCACAAGTGTAACACCTTCCCACTAACGAGATGGAAACCAGCACAGGTGAAACACCTTCCCACTAACGAGATGGAAACCAGCACAGGTGTAACACCTTCCCACTAACGAGATGGAAACCAGCACAGGTGAAACACCTTCCCACTAACGAGATGGAAACCAGCACAGGTGTAACACCTTCCCACTAACGAGATGGAAACCAGCACAGGTGTAACACCTTCCCACTAACGAGATGGAAACCAGCACAGGTGAAACACCTTCCCACTAACGAGATGGAAACCAGCACAGGTGTAACACCTTCCCACTAACGAAATGGAAACCAGCACAGGTGTAACACCTTCCCACTAACGAGATGGAAACCAGCACAGGTGTAACACCTTCCCACTAACGAGAGGGAAACCAGCACAGGTGAAACACCTTCCCACTAACGAGATGGAAACCAGCACAGGTGTAACACCTTTCCACTAACGAGATGGAAACCAGCACAGGTGTAACACCTTCCCACTAACGAGATGGAAACCAGCACAGGTGTAACACCTTCCCACTAACGAGATGGAAACCAGCACAGGTGAAACACCTTCCCACTAACGAGATGGAAACCAGCACAGGTGTAACACCTTCCCACTAACGAGATGGAAACCAGCACAGGTGTAACACCTTCCCACTAACGAGATGGAAACCGGCACAGGTGAAACACCTTCCCACTAACGAGATGGAAACCGGCACAGGTGTAACACCTTCCCACTAACGAGATGGAAACCGGCACAGGTGAAACACCTTCCCACTAACGAGATGGAAACCGGCACAGGTGAAACACCTTCCCACTAACGAGATGGAAACCGGCACAGGTGTAACACCTTCCCACTAACGAGATGGAAACCGGCACAGGTGTAACACCTTCCCACTAACGAGATGGAAACCGGCACAGGTGTAACACCTTCCCACTAACGAGATGGAAACCGGCACAGGTGTAACACCTTCCCACTAACGAGATGGAAACCGGCACAGGTGTAACACCTTCCCACTAACGAGATGGAAACCGGCACAGGTGAAACACCTTCCCACTAACGAGATGGAAACCGGCACAGGTGAAACACCTTCCCACTAACGAGATGGAAACCGGCACAGGTGAAACACCTTCCCACTAACGAGATGGGAACCGGCACAGGTGTAACACCTTCCCACTAACGAGATGGAAACCGGCACAGGTGAAACACCTTCCCACTAACGAGATGGAAACCGGCACAGGTGAAACACCTTCCCACTAACGAGATGGAAACCGGCACAGGTGTAACACCTTCCCACTAACGAGATGGGAACCGGCACAGGTGTAACACCTTCCCACTAACGAGATGGAAACCAGCACAGGTGAAACACCTTCCCACTAACGAGATGGAAACCAGCACAGGTGTAACACCTTCCCACTAACGAGATGGAAACCAGCACAGGTGTAACACCTTCCCACTAACGAGATGGAAACCAGCACAGGTGTAACACCTTCCCACTAACGAGATGGAAACCAGCACAGGTGTAACACCTTCCCACTAACGAGATGGAAACCAGCACAGGTGTAACACCTTCCCACTAACGAGATGGAAACCAGCACAGGTGTAACACCTTCCCACTAACGAGATGGAAACCAGCACAGGTGAAACACCTTCCCACTAACGAGATGGAAACCAGCACAGGTGTAACACCTTCCCACTAACGAGATGGAAACCAACACAGGTGTAACACCTTCCCACTAACGAGATGGAAACCAGCACAGGTGTAACACCTTCCCACTAACGAGATGGAAACCAGCACAGGTGTAACACCTTCCCACTAACGAGATGTAAACCAGCACAGGTGTAACACCTTCCCACTAACGAGATGGAAACCAGCACAGGTGTAACACCTTCCCACTAACGAGATGGAAACCAACACAGCTGTAACACCTTCCCACTAACGAGATGGAAACCAACACAGGTGTAACACCTTCCCACTAACGAGATGGAAACCAACACAGGTGTAACACATACTGACTAACGAGGTGACACCACTTGGTGTGTCTACGTGCTAACTAGCTATATGTCCAACCTCAAAAAACATGCATGGAAAAACCATGAAGGAGACAGGTTAAAGAAGGATTTAAGCCTTGAGACAATTGAGACATGGATTGTGTATGTGTGTCATTTACAGGGTGAACCAGCAAGACGAAAGATTTTAGTGTCTTTGAACGGAGTATGGTAGTTGGTTCCAGGCGCACCGGTTTGAGTGTGTCAAGAACTGCAACGCTGCTGGGTTTTTCCACACTTAACAGTTTCCTGTGTGTTTCCAGAACGGTCTACCACCCAAAGGACATCCAGCCAACTTAAGTCAACTGTGGGAAGCATTGGAGTCAACATGGGCCACCATCCCTGTGCAATGCTTTGGACACTTTGTAGAGTCCATGCCCCAACGAATTGAGGCTGTTCTGTTGGAAAAAGAGGGTGCAACTCAATATTAGGAAGGTGTTCCTAATGTTTTGTACACTCAGTACAATACCGGCCACGTGCGCTCAATTATTTTGCATATTCAAATGTGGTCAGGACACGCAGGTTAAAATATCAAAGCAACTGTGAACCAACTATATTAATTTGGGGGCATGTCAGAACACACATGAAACATTCATGGACATTGAGCTAGCTTGCTAGATCATTGTCCTGGGAGATAAACATTGGTTTGTTAAGTCAGAATTTCTTGAAGTTCATAAAGGTGTTCCACAGGGGTTGATTATTTTGTTTTGTTTGGGGGGGCTGTTTTCTTCACTATTTATATAAACCCCCAGCACAAGGTGCACCTGTGTAATGATCATGCTGTTTATTCAGCTTCTTGATATGCCACACCTGTCAGCTGGATGGATTATCTTGGCAAAGGAGTAATGTTCACTAACAGGGATGTAAACAAATTTGTGCACAAAATTTGAGAGAAATAAGCTTTTTGTGTATATGGAGAACTTCTGGGATATTTTATCATGGGGTCAACACTTTACATGTTGCGTTTATATTTTTGTTCATTGTGGATGGTAGTATTATGTGTGCTATTGCCCTGACTGTTGATCTGGCAGTGTCAAAACTACAGCCAGATTTTAGAGCTATGCAGGAATCCCTTGCAGCATAAGAATGTTTCAGATGAACTACATGGTTTATCTTATCTGAGGGGGGAATGAGATCAACTGAATGTTGCAACCCTGTAGTTGATTAGCGGTCGTTCATGTCACAAGGTGATGTCACTTCATAAGGTGATACCAGTGGTCACCAGCGCCTAAGACAAAGTCAAAATAAAGAGGTTGACATAGGAGCAGTGTACGCTGACACCTAGTGGGGATACCTTGTCTGTGCACTTTGTCATAGGCATACACATCACTGCCCCTTTGTGTGTGTACTGCATGGTGAACTGTATGTATTTGTATTTATTATGGATCCCCATTAGCTGCTGCCAAAGCAGCAGCTACTCTTCCTGGGGTCCAGCAAAATTAAATCAGTTTATACAATTTTAAAACATTACAATACATTCACAGATTTCACAACACACTGTGTGCCCTCAGGCCCCTACTCCACCACTACCACATATCTACAGTACTAAATCCATGTGTGTGTATAGTGTGTATGTTATCATTGGTGTGTATGCATGTGTCTGTGCCAATGTTTGTGTTGCTTCACAGTCCCCGCTGTTCCATAAGGTGATTTTTATCTGTTATTTTAAATGTAATTTTACTGCTTGCGTCAGTTACTTGATGTTGAATAGAGTTCCATGTAGTCATGGCTCTATGTAGTACTGTGTGCCTCCCATAGTCTGTTCTGGACTTGGGGACTGTGAAGAGACCTCTGGTGGGGTATACGTGGGTGTCCGAGCTGTGTGCCAGTAGTTTAGACAGACAGTTCGGTGCATTCAACATGTCAATACCTCTCATAAACAAAAGTAGTGATGAAGTCAATCTCTCCTCCACTTTCAGCCAGGAGAGATTGACTTGCATATTATTAATATTAGCTCTCTATATACATCCAAGGGCCTGCCGTGCTGCCCTGTACTGAGCCAATTGCAATTGTCCTAAGTCCTTTTTTTTGTGGCACCTGACCACACGACTGAACAGTAGTCAAGGTGCGACTAAACTAGGGCCTGTAGGACCTGCCTTGTTGATAGTGTTGTTATGAAGGCAGAGCATCACTTTATTATAGACATACTTCTCCCCATCTTAGCTACTTCTGCATCAATATGTTTTGACCACGACTGTTTACAATCTAGTGTTACTCCAAGCAGTTTAGTCAACTCAACTTGCTCAATTTCCACATTATTTATTACAAGATTTAGTTGAGGTTTAAGGTTTAGTGAGTGTTTTGTTCCAAATACAATGCTTTTAGTTTTAGAAATATTTAGGACTAACTTATTCCTTGCCACCCATTCTGAAACTATCTGCAGCTCTTTGTTGAGTGTTGCAGTCATTTCAGTCGCTGTAGTAGCTGACATGTATAGTGTTGAGTCATCCGCATACATAGACACACTGGCCTTACTCAGTCAGTGGCATGTCGTTAGTAAAAACAGCCCCCACAATCATTTTATCAGTTTCTCTCAGCCAATCAGCAGTCATTTGTGTTAGTGCTGTGCTTGTTGAGTGTCCTTCCCTATAAGCATGCTGAAAGTTTGTCAATTTGTTTACTGTAAAATAGCATTGTATCTGGTCAAACACAATTTTTCCCAGAAGTTTACTAAGTGTTGGCAACAGTCTGATTGGTCGGTTATTTGAGCCAGTAAAGCGGGCTTTAGGTAGCGGAATGACTTTTAGGCTTAAATTGAAGATGTGGCAGATAGGAGTGGCAATATCGTCTGCTATTATCCTCAGTAATTTTCCATCCAGATTGTCAGACCCCGGTGGCTTGTCATTGTTGATAGACAACAATAATCGTTTCACCTCTTCCACACTGACTTTACGGAATTCAAAAGTACAATTCTTGTCTGTCATAATTTGGCCAGATATACTTGGATGTGTAGTGTCAGCGTTTGTTGCTGGCATGTCGTCCCTAAGTTTTCTTATCTTGCCAATGAAAAAGTCATTAAAGTAGTTGGCAATATCAGTTGGTTTTGTGATAAATGAGCCATCTGAACCAATAAATGAAGGAGCCGAGTTCGCTTTTTTCCCCAAAATGTCATTTAAGGTGCCCCAAAGCTTTTTACTATCATGCTTTATATCATTTATCTTTGTGTCATAGTGTAGTTTATTTTTCTTTAGTTTAGTCACATGATTTCTAAATTTGCAGTACGTTTGCCAGTCAGTTGTGCAGCCAGACGTATTTGCCATACCTTTAGCCTCATCCCTCTCAACTGTACAATTATTCAATTCCTCATCAATCCAAGGGGATTTAACAGTTTTTACAGTTATTTTCTTAATGGGTGCGTGCTTAACAGTAATTGGAATAGGTAGTTTCATAAATGTGTCAAGTGTAGCGTCTGGTTGCTCCTCATTACACACCACAGACCAGCAAATATTCTTTACATCATCAACATAGGAATCACTACAAAACTTATTGTGTTTTATGTGTGTATCCATATATGTCAGATGTATGTGTCTATTGTGTACAGAATATTTATGGCGTGTGTGTATGCTAACCAGTTGACCTGGCACTGACCTTGTCCCTCTGACCTCCAGATGACCCCTGCCCCTAGCCTGGTGTCCATCCTGAAGAGGAGGAGGAGTGTGTGTGTGGAGAATGTGTGTGTTGCTCCCTCCTCGGCCCTGCACAAACATCCTGCTAAGCGCAGGGTCCGCTTCAAAGTACCTGATGACGGCTTTGACCAGGGTGAGGGTGTGTTTGAGTCAGTGTATATATGTCCAACAATGGCTATAATCAAGTGTATGTGTGTCTGCATTCATACTGTCACCCTCTCCCCGTCTTCTCCCTTCTCCAGACAAGAAACAGTTCAATAAAGCTCAGTTAATAGACATCTAAACGTGTTGCTCTTCCCTCCTCCAGACCAGGTGGGCGGAGACTCGTGCCTGCTCCTCTTCCTGCTCTGCCTGGTCACCGTGGTGATCAGCCTGGGAGGCACTGCCCTCTACTGTGCTCTGGGCAACGCCCACTCCACCGTCTGCACCGACTTTTCTCGGAACACGGACTTCTACCTCGCACAGCTGCATCGTGGAATGGATCAGCTCCGACACTGGCTGACCCCTGGGTTTTAGCTGACCCCAAAGGAAGAGAGGAGAGGAAAGAGAATCCCTTGTTTTGCAAGGTGGATACTCTCCTTTCTCCAACTTGGACAGGATTTCTCTCCATGTCCTCCCGTTTTCCTATCTCTCTCTCTGTCTTCACTGGCTGACCAGTTAATGTGTGTGATGGGAAGTGTATGTGGTACTAGTAGCCTGCAACCACACTAACAGCAGCCTAAGACATCTGCAGCGCTGCCTAGTAGAACTGACATAGGACCTGTAATATACTGGACTACCTATAGATTTTAACTATACACTACTGGACATAGACCGACTCGGTGTCAGCCCAGAGGAAGGGATAGACTGAGCTAGACTCATTACCACTTACCTTGGATCCGCTCACTTCTACATGGAGACGTCTGGATCCTTCAGGCATGGACAAGACCGCTCACATGCGCAAACAAGAAGCGGCCGGTCAGCCTTTTTATGAAACCGCCGCGGCTCTTTGTTTATGGACTCCATTTCGAATGTGAACAAGTCTGCTGTGGTCAGAAACATGAAATAATGTCTTAAAAAATATTATATTAATGAACGTTTTGTTTTAATGAAACAGATTTTACTTTTCTTTATGTTCCTGACTGTTGAAGATTCTTCCGGAGTATGTCAGGGTGTTTCTTTGGGCTGAAGTTAGAAGTTGCCCCTAACCACAGATCTGAGATAAAATCTTAACCTTATCCTCAACCAGTAGGGGGAGGAAATATCTGACTCTGTATCAGTAGTAAGGGCCAACTTCTACAACTTCTGTTTGAGGGTGTCTGGGATTATTGGGTTGTTTTGGGGTACAGGTTGTAACATTGGCCCTTGATGGTCCTCAATGACTATATATGCAACATGGACAAGAAAGTAATACGTCTGTAATCGTGTTCAAGAATGTTTAGCGTCCTAAGGATCAGGTCGGTACTAGAAGAGGAATATCTGTTCAGCTGAGAATTCTTTGCTCAGGCATGTGTATATTTATCTTTATTTTAAAATAATTATGCGCATGATCAGTATTACACCGAGTGCATTACCTCCTGCGATCAATGGACTTGATTGATTTTTACTTATTATAATTTGTGCTCATTGTTATTTTATTTCAGGCTTTTTATTAGTCTATTTAATCTATGATCAAATCAAATCAAATGTATTTATATAGCCCTTCTTACATCAGCTGATGTCACAAAGTGCTGTACAGAAACCCAGCCTAAAACCCCAAACAGCAAACAATGCAGGTGTAGAAGCACGGTGGCTTGGAAAAACTCCCTAAAAAGGCCAAAACCTAGGAAGAAACCTAGAGAGGAACCAGGCTATGAGGGGTGGCCAGTCCTCTACTGGCTGTACCGGGTGGAGATTATAACAGAACATGGCCAAGATGTTCAAATGTTCATAAATGACCAGCATGGTCAAATAATAATAATCACAGTTGTCGAGGGTGCAACAAGTCAGCACCGCAAGAGTAAATGTCAGTTGGCTTTTCATAGCCGATCATTCAGAGTATCTCTACCGTTCCTGCTGTCTCTAGAGAGTTGAAAACAGCAGGTCTGGGACAGGTAGCACGTCCGGTGAACAGGTCAGGGTTCCATAGCCGCAGGCAGAACAGTTGAAACTGGAGCAGCAGCACGGCCAGGTGGACTGGGGACAGCAAAGAGTCATCATGTCAGGTAGTCCTGAGGCATGGTCCTAGGGCTCAGGTCCTTCGAGAGAGAGAGAAAGAAAGAAAGAGAGAATTAGAGAGCATACTTAAATTCACACAGGACACCGGATAAGACAGGAGAAATACTCCAGATATAACAGACTGACCCTAGCCCCCGACACAAACTACTGCAGCATAAATACTGGAGGCTGAGACAGGAGGGGTCAGGAGACACTGTGGCCCCATCCGACGAACAATGATGATCTGTTTTACTGATGATCTTTACTGATGATCTGATCTGTTTTACTGTTTGTGTCAGTCGGCGGTTATGCACAAGTCGTCATGTTTTAGTTTCGTCTGGAGTTCAGTAGACGTGTCACAGTGGCTCCTATGATAATGTAATGATGATGTAGTAGGCTGGGCAGTGACTCTTAGGCTGCATCCTCTCTTTCATCTCCTCTTATCTGAAAACACAAGACTGGTGAAACCAACAGCAAAATATCACCCTATTCAGAACTGTTTTCAAATGAACAATATAGATATGCAATATGCTTTCGTCTTTCAAGGATCTTTCAGAGGGGGGAAGATGAAGGAGAAGAGACAAGGAGAGGAAGCCACAGTAGAGTATTGAGATGCAGCCTTGGTTTTAAAATGATTTGCACGTGTCTGGCTGGTCCAGATGACTCTGTCTTACTGTTTGGATCTGAAGAATTTATATTATATCTGCACAATGTGGGGGGAGAGAAAAAAAACAACCAAAGCATGTGCTTTTCTGTTGTTTTTCTCGTTTTGGCTTGATGTGGGTATCGTTGGTTATTTTCCCTTGTTTTGTTCTTGAAGACTATGTTTTGAAAAAGAGGAGTCTCTTTCCAAGACTCACCAGTTAAAGAATGCCAGTTGGAAAAGTCAGAACAGAAGTGGGACAGAACGTTTTTGTCTCCGTTTTCAACTTTTGATCTCTGTGTATGATGACATGTGAAGACGATAAGCTAATGTTTGTCATTGTGGCTAATGCTGCGTTCAGAACCAAGTGGGAAGGTGGAAATTACCAGTTGTGAATTTGTAATTGCGAGTTTGATGCATTCACTTGCTTTGAACTTGTTGAGAAACACTGATTGGCTTAAGGCAAACAAGCTGGGTCAAACAAACTAAAAGTACAGCTATCATGCTTGTAAACAAATTATAGTTCAAAAATCATATTAATAGATTGCTTTTTATAAATAATGTTGTGTTGCATTTAACTGCCAAAAATGCTGATATCGAAATGATAATTTCCTTAGTAGGTGACGTCGGAGTTCAGCATGTGGGAGGGATGATAGTTTCTCACTAGTAATTACAAGCTGGAGGGCCCGGTCGTATATGGTAAGCATTTTGCTACACCCACAATAACATCTGCTAAATGTGTATGTGACCAATTAAAATTTGATTTGAATACCACCTTCCCACTTGGTTATGAACGCAGCATCGTTCTTTCAGCAATCTTTCTTTACAGTCTGTGAAGAAAGCAATGGGAAAGTTTGTTTTGCATGGCCTGGTACCCCAGATGGGTGAAGTTTGTTCATTTTAACCATTCCATTGGCACTAAGAGAAATCTCCACCCACCTGGGGCACCGGGCGATGCAAAACAAACTCATCCATTGGTCGAGTTCGTTTTGCATGGCCTTGTGCCCCGGGTGGGTGGAGTTGTCTAATTTTAAACCATTCCATTGGTCCTTAAGTGAAATCTCTACCTACCCAGTGCACCGGGCTTTGCAAAACGAATCACCATTGAGAGGGATGACTGAGGTGAGTACCTTTTTAAACACCTGTTTCTCTCTGTTGATTGGTTAATAAACCACACTGTGTACTGTTGTTATAAAGTTGTTATTCCAGCTATTAAGTTTGTAAATTGTTATAAAGTTGTTCATCACAATAGTCTGATAAAGACTGATACCAAATACAAAGAGAAACTCTTTAAAAAAAAAAAACACTTCTGAATGATACTTTTTTAGGTCGCTAGGGGCAGCCTTGAACAGCATCGGAGAGCCTCCCTCACACACAGTGCCTTTAGAAAGAATTCACACCCCTTCACTTTTTCCACATTTTGTTGTTACAAAGTGGAATTAAAATAGATTATTATAATTTTTTTATGGAAAATAAAACACTAATCTTGATTAGATAAGTATTCAACCCTTTGAGTAAATGCATGTTAGAATCACCTTTGGCAGCGATTACAGCTGAGTCTTTCTGGGTCTCTAAGAGCTTTGCACAATATTTGCCAATAATTATTTAAAAAAATATTCAAGCTCTGTCAAGTTGGTTGTTGATCATTGCTAAATCAAATCAAAGTTTATTTGTCACGTGCGCCGAATACAACAGGTGTAGACCTTACAGTGAAATGCTTACTTACAGGCTCTAACCAATAGTGTGAAAAAAAGGTGTGTGTGTGTGTAGGTAAGTAAAGAAATAGAACAGTAAAAAGACATTTGAAAATAAGAGTAGCAAGGCTATATACAGACACCGGTTAGTCAGGCTGATTGAGGTAGTATGTACATGTAGATATGGTTAAAGTGACTATGCATATATGATGAACAGAGAGTAGCAGTAGCGTAAAGAGGGGTTGGTGGGTGGCGGGACACAATGCAGATAGCCCGGTTAGCCAATGTGCGGGAGCACTGGTTGGTCGGCTCAACTGAGGTAGTATGTACATGAATATATAGTTAAAGTGACTATGCATATAAGATAAACAGAGAGTAGCAGCAGCGAAGAAGAGGGGTTAGTGGGGGTGGCACACACTGCAAATAGTCCGGGTTACCATTTGGTTACCTGTTCAGGAGTCTTATGGCTTAAAAACTGTTGAGAAGCCTTTTTGTCCTAGACTTGGCACTCCGGTACCGCTTGCCATGCGGTAGTAGAGAGAACAGTCTATGGCTAGGGTGGCTGGGGTCTTTGACAATTTTTAGGGCCTTCCTCTGACACCGCCTGGTATAGAGGTTCTGGATGGCAGGGAGCTTGGCCCCAGTGATGTACTGGGCCATTCGCACTACACTCTGTAGTGCCTTGCGGTCGGGGGCCGAGCAGTTGCCATACCAGGCAGTGATGCAACCAGTCAGGATGCTCTCGATGGTGCAGCTGTAGAACCTTTTGAGTATCTCAGGACCCATGCCAAATCTTTTTAGTTTCCTGAGGGGGAACAGGCTTTGTCGTGCCCTCTTCACGACTGTCTTGGTGTGTTTGGACCATTCTAGTTTGTTGATGTGGACACCAAGGCACTTGAAGCTCTCAACCTGCTCCACTACAGCCCCGTCGATGAGAATGGGGACGTGCTTAGCTATCTAATATACATTTTGAAAAAACAAGTTATATTAACTGGCTAGCTAACTAGCTTTAGCAACGTTGGGTGGTCAAAACTGAAAGCTAGCTAGCTAATCAGCTGAGCTAGCAAACAATGTAACAAAAGTATAATTTCGTATTTGAAAATTACTCCCAACAGGTTCTGCATTTCAGGAATCATAGTAGCAAGTACCCCTGGTGTACTGTTCAATTATTTAGCCATTTAAAAAAAAAAATGTTGGGATGAAAACTCTTCAGTTTGGTAATGCCCTCCAATGGCTTTCATGTGTTTCAACGAAATACATCATTGTAGATGAATCACACTCCTGCAAGAAACCTATGTTCATTTACAACTTTTGCTATTTTTGTAACAAACAAAAAATGGTCTCTAGCTATGTTTCCATAAATTTGTCGATTTAATGATTTTTTTTTTTTACATTTTAAGTTTGCATATAGAAAATAAATGTTCAAGTTACCTACTTCGGCACATTTCCATGTAACTATATTCTGTCGATAAAAAAACAGCTGGACTTAATGACGTAAAAAAAAAAATCCAAACCCTTTGACGAGGTTGCTCTTTACCCGGTTCCTTCCGGAGAGCGTGTCCCCATGCTTCTATACCAAGTCCCTCACGTGTACACGTCTTTCCCATGACCACCCAGGCTCCTTCCCACTTCCGACATCAATATAGCGAATTCGGCGGGTAGTCCTGACCAGGTACTTGAACCTGGATCCTGCAACTGTCAAGCCAACACTTTAAACATTATGCCAGGAGGTTCGAACCCCTTGGCCAAGTTGCTAGGTGTTGTGTTAAGGTCACTACACTCTATTATTTTGTAGTTAGCTCCTTCACTAATGTGTCATTTCAACTAAGGTACTTTTGCTGCGTTCAAAACAACTCGGAACTGTGTACCCGGGAAATCTCCCTAATTCAGTGCGTTCAAAACAACTGGGAACTTTGAAAAAACTAGCTCAGACTGAGAAAAATCGATTTGAATAGTCATCCAACTCGGTAACTCGGGCCTCTTTCTAGAGTTCCGACCTGAAGATTACTGAGGTCATTATTTGACCTCGTACTTATTCTGAGTTCCCAGTTGTTTTGAATGCGGCATTAGCTACAGCGTTTAGCCAACTAAGCGAGAACACCTTGCCTGCACATGCTTTGATCTCCGTAATGGTAGTATGCGTGAGCGCATTGACGAGAAAGGAAAATTGTGCCGTAGTTTAGTGTGCGACGCTGCTTAGATGGAAACAGGCATGGCAGAGAGATTTTCCACTAATACTGTCCTTCACATAAAGTTATGTTAGGCCTACTAATCTTTAACACTATGTTAATGAATCAGTTATTGATCTGTCCTCATGATATGTAGGCTGCTAATGATGTGATAATAGTCAGTTCACCAATGTCATCAAGGCATGTTGAATGAATGGCAGCCTGGTAGTCAGACCTAATTTGATGGATTAGGTCAGGGATGGAGATATGAAACACTCATTTAGTTGTTTCATATTCCAAATAGCCTACAGTAACCTAAACTACTATGTTGCATCCAGTAACTGAATTATTGAGAATTTTCTCCAGAAACAAAATTAAGGCAGTTTAAATTTTCACTAAAGTATCCACATAGACACCTATTAATTACAATAACAATTTCCCCTAAATTGTACCTAGAAAAATGTGAACGTGTTATTGAGACCACCTCAATTTCATTTAGGATCAAACAATACTTCTGTGTTGGCTACATTGTTTGATATAATTTAAGATTGAGTTTAAGAAAAATGCAAAATTCTCCAACTTCCTGAGGGAAAGTTGACTGACCCCCTACATCAGCAACACCTTGTCAGAAAATCTTAGGCAGAGCCCTGATTTGTACATTTAAAAACAAACAAATTGTTCAAGGTTGACAGTTCTGGAATTATTGGTGTTCTGACAAAGTGATACGAGAAAAATATACAGTGACAGTATAATAATAATTGTGCTGGGGTTAGACTACAGTATGCGGATGTAACACACGGTGTTCCCAGTCCCACGTGTGAGAGTGTGTCACGGCAAGAAGGGATCCAGCTTTTGTCAAATTAACGTCAGTCGACTTTTCGGAGCAGGTTAGGCGAATTTACTCATCAGGTTAGATTAGGTTGGGAGAATTGGACGAAGTTTAGGAAAAGGGTTAGCTAAAATGCCGTTAATTTGACAAAATTAGCCATGACAGTGAGAGAGCGGCTAACGCTTCGAACACACCGACAGTGTCACTGCGTTTTGGTACACCAGAATTACATACATTTCCAATGAAACGCTACGTTTGCAGTGCATACCTTGGATTTGTCGAACGTATGCGGTCAAACTGTATGCGTAAACGGCTTGACAGAAATGGTAGCAGAAGGTGAATGTTGAACTTTTGTTGCACACATATCCAGATGATGCTGCGTACTATTTTGCGCAAGGCAAACGCAGCGTTTCGTTGGACATTCATGTAAAGGTGGTGTCGGTGTGATCGAAGCCTAAGCAGGCTGCGTGTCCAACACATGCGCCAAAGACTCTGTCACGGCTGCTTCTCACCGTAAGAGTTGTAGGATGAGGTTGACCTTGTCGTTGGCTACTACTAGACACTGATCTAAAGTCAGTTTTGCACAATAGGATTTGGAGGGTAAACTGAACCCCGACCTGTGCCTACGCGCAACCTCGGCGTTAAACTTTCAAATTGATCAGGTTATCAGATAAGGCTGTATAGCTAGCCAATGGATAGCTAATTACATGAATAGATCACTACAACATAGCCGTGCCTGCTCATCTTATTGTTTCCCACCGAAACGGAGTGGAGAATCATCTACGACAGTCAACAGTACAAAACTGTGGCACACAACCACTGTACTCAAACTGAACGCTAGATGGAATTGTTGCGCTGTCATCTGCGCTAGGAAGTTGGGCAAGCCTACCTATCCCAGAAGTTTGGTGTAAAACCCGTGATTTCAGATAAATGAAAAGGTGTCGCATAAAGCATTTTTCAATGTTTTATTTTCACTGCCTCAGGGATCACATACACAGATGTTTCGGCTTAGCAGCCTTCTTCAGTGTGTAAGTACAAATATTTTTCATCCAAAACAGCATTTGTAAGGAACATAGGTGAGCAACCAATGAGCAGCAGGTGCTTCAAATCAGGGACGTGGCTTCTCTGGTCTACCTGTTTACAAATTACAATCACAAAGAAATTCAGAATTATAGGGTATGGGAGCAGGCATAAAGGGCTGGACTGTATTCAACACTGAACAAAAATATAAATGCAACATTCAACAATTTCTAAGATTGTACTGTTACAGTTCATAAAAGGAAAGTCAATTTAAATAAATTCATTAGGCCCTAATCTATGGATTTCACATGACTGGGAATACAGGTATGCATCTGTTGGTCATTGATAACCAATCAGTATCTGATGTGACCACCATTTCCCTCGTGTAGCGCGGCATCTCCTTCACATAGAGTTGATCAGCTTGTTGATTGTGGCCTGTGGAATGTTGTTCCGTACCTCTTCAATGGCCGTGTGAAGTTGCTGGATATTGGCAGGAACTGGCTCAGATCATTCCAAACATGCTCTATTTGTGACATGTCTGGTGAGTGTGCAGGCCAACTACTGGGACATTTTCAGCTTCCAGGAATTGTGTACAGATCCTTGCGACATGGGGCTGTGTATTATCATGCTGAAACATGAGTTCATGGCGGCGGATGAATGGCACAACAATGGGCCTCAGGATCTCGGCACAGTATCGCTGTGCATTCAAATTGCCATCGATAAAAAGCAATTGTGTTCACTGTCCATAGTTTATGCCTGCCCAAACCATAACCCCACCATCACCATGGGGCACTCTGTTCAAAATGTTGACATCAGCAAAACACTCGCCCACACAACTGCCATCTGCCCAGTACGGTTGAAACTGGGATTCATCTGTGAAAAGCACACTTCTCCAGCATGCCATTGGTCATCGAAGGTGAACATTTTCCCACTGAAATCGGCTACAACGCCGAACTACAGTCAGGTAAAGTCCCTGGTGGGGATGATGAGCACGCAGATGAGCTTCCCTGAGATGGTTTCTGACAGTTTGTACAGAAATTCTTCGATTATGCAAACCCACAGTTTCATCAGCTGTCGGGGTGGCTGGTCTCAGATGATCACGCAGGTGAAGAAGCCGGATATTGAGGTCCTGGGCTGGCGTAGTTACACTTCCGCGGTTGTGAGGACGGTTGGACATACCGCCAAATTCTCTAAAACGACGGAGAGAAATGGACATTCAATTATTTAAGCAACAGCTGTGGTGGACATTCCTGCAGTCAGCATGCCAATTGCACATTCCTGAGACATTTGTGGCATTGTGTTGTGTGACAAAACTGCACATTTTAGAGTGGTCTTTTATTCTCCCCAGGACAAGGTGCACCTGTGTAATGATCATGCTGTTTAATCACTTTCTTAATATGCCACACCTGTCAGGTGGATTATCTTGGCAAAGCTCATGAAACATGGGACTAACACTTTTCATGTTGCGTTTATATTTTTATTAATTGTAGTAGACTGTGAGATTCACAGATGATCAACTTAATGCATGATACAGAGATATTTAGCTAGTCTATAATTTCAGACGGCACACACTGTTCAGTCCCATAAAGTTTCACTCAGAAGAACCCAATTATGTAATTTACAGTAAATTAAGCAAGCCTATTTGATTTAATGCAGACATAGGCCAGCTGGGAGTTTTGCAATGTCTGTCATTAGTTCTCATCCCGCTCTCTGTAGGCTAGCTGAGGAGAATGGTTTTGGCAGAACTCCTCTGTTTCGCCTTGCTCTAGGCAGCCTACTCTGAATCTACAGAGAGAGGGGAACAGCCAGCCAAGGGAGATTTAGAGTGGTTGAGGGGAGAGCGAAGATGGACTGACTGTGTGTTGTTGATGTGCTTGTGGTGTTATGAATGTGTGGTGTTGTCAGCATCCTCACAATGAACACTCATCTGTTTAGGACATGGTGCCGTTACCTCGTCTTCCTAGACAGACTTGTTATCTCCCACAATGTAACAAAGCTGGGCCTGGTGTATGAGACTTTACCCCAGCTTTCAGTTACACACACACACACACTTGCTCAATGGTTAGGTTACAAGCAGATCACAGAGTACGCTGTGTGTGTGTGTGTGTGTGTGTGTGTGTGTGTGTGTGTGTGTGTGTGTGTGTGTGTGTGTGTGTGTGTGTGTGTGTGTGTGTGTGTGTGTGTGTGTGTGTGTGTGTGTGTGTGTGTGTGCTTGTCCGGAATGATGAGCCCACTGATCCGAGAACACAGTGGTTATTATGCTCACAATAACACACACACACAGCAGAAAACAGGTGGAAGTGTTTTGGAACTAAACAAAATCTTGTCTCTGAGATATGTTCTTCCGATCTTCTATCGGTAAGTGGGCGAACATGTTTGTGGACTGATTTGTAGCAAGCTTTGGGTATAGGTGCTGTTATTTGTAGTGAGGCGGCAGTGTGCGTGTGTGTGGCAGCAGATGTACTTCAGCTGTGTGTCAGTCTGAATATGTCATTCTAAATGCAACGTGCAGCACACTTTGCACACAGCTCAACCTACTACCTGTCTGTCTAAGCTTCTACACAGAGAGATCTACATGTACCGTGTACCTATGGTAGCCTATTAAACACCTGTGCTGCTTCACTCCCTGCTCTTTCTCTCCCCTTTCCTCTTCCTCCCCATTGGCTGTTTTCTATCAATTATTTATATTGACTAGGTTAGGCCTATCTGCAGTGCATTACACATTACACATCCTCCGTCCTACATAAAATCAAATGTTATTAGTCACATGCACCGAATACAACATACAATTTCACCTTACAGTGAAATGCCTACTTACAAGCCCTTAACCAACAAAGCAGTTCAATGAATAGAGTTAAGAAAACATTTACTAAATAAACTGAAGTAAAAAAAAAAAAAAAAAAATGTGAAAATTAACACAAGTAAATTGACACCGTCTAGTATATTGGTCCTGGATGTTAGGAAACTCGGCCCCAGTGATGTTTGTTTGTTGACCTGTGGCTACCAAGCCCACGCTGGGGTGTGTGTGAGGGTATGAACTAGCGAGAGGGGCAAATCAAAGGAATTAAAGCCACATTAAAGCAGGAAGTAAATGCTGCCTAGGTGATCTCTCCGCTGTTTGTTCTTAATGAGAGCTAGGGGGTGGAGGATACACACAAATCTAAATGTAAAATAATGGAATAAAAAAATATATAAATATTAGGATGAGCGATGTCGGAGTGGCTTTGACTAAAATACAGTAGAATACGGTATTTACATATGAAATGAGTGAACCAGTATGTAAACATTATTAAAGTGACTAGTGTTCCATTATTAAAGTGACTAGTGTTCCATTATTAAAGTGACTAGTGTTCCATTATTAAAGTGACTAGTGTTCCATTATTAAAGTGACTAGTGTTCCATTAATAAAGTGACCAGTGATTCCATGTCTATGTATGTAGGGCAGCAGTCTCTAAGGTGCAGGGTTGAGTAACCGGGTGGTAGCCGGCTAGTGATGGCTATTTAACAGTCTGATGGCCTTGAGATAGAAGCTGTTTTTCCCTTTGTAATCCATGATTGTCTGTAGACCCTGCCACATAAGTTTTGTGTCTGAGCCGTTGAATTGCAACTTCACTTTGTCTCTGTACTGATGTTTTGCCAGTTTGATTGCCTTATGGAGGGAATAACTGCACTCTTTATATTCAACCATATTCCCAGTCACCTTCCCGTGGTTAAATGCGGTCGTTCGCACTTTCAGTTTTGTGCGAATGCTGCCATCTATCCACGGTTAGGTTTTTATAGTCACAGTGGGAACAACATCCTCTATACACTTCCTGATGAACTCAGTCACCGTGTCCATGTATACGTCAATGTTATTCTCAGAGGCAACCCGGAACATATCCCAGTCCGCGTGATCAAAACAATCTTGAAGCATGGATTCCGATTGGTCAGACCAGTGCTGAATAGACCTTAGCACGGGTACTTCCTGTTTGAGTTTCTGGCTATAGGAAGGGAGGAGCAGGATGGAGTCGTGATCTGATTTGCCAAAAGGGAGGGCGGGGGAGGTTCTTGTAGCGATCCCAGAAGGGGGAGTAACAATGGTCAAGAGTTTTTGATGTGTGAGTACTACAGGCAATGTGTTGATAGAACTTCTGTAGCGTTTTCCTCAAATATGCCTTGATAAAATCCCCAGCTACAATAAATGTGGCTTCAGCAAGATACGTGGTTTCCAGTTTGCACAAAGTACAGTGTAGTTCCTTGAGGGCCGTCGCAGTATCGGCTTGAGGGGTAATATTGACGGCTGTGACTATAAGAGAAAAGAATTCTCTTGGGAGGTAATATGGTCGGCATTTGATTGTGAGGTATTCTAGGTTAGGTGAACAAAAGGTCTTGAGTTCCTGTACGTTAATAGTAGTAGTTAATCATGAAACTTACACCACCGCCTTTCTTCTTCCTGGAGAGTTCTTTATTCTTGTCTGCACGATGTACTGGCTATATGGATGGGGAGAGCCATGATTCTGTGAAACAGAGTATGATACAGTCCTTGATGTCTCTTTGGAAGGAGATCCTCGCCATGAGCTCGTCTACTTTATTGTCCAGGGACTGAACATTAGCGAGTAATATACTCGGGAGGCGTGGTGTGCTCTCCTCCTGAGTCAGACTAGAAGTCCACTCTGAATACCTCTTCTCTGCCTGCGGTGTCTTGGAGCAGCCACTGGGATAAGTTACATTTCCCTTGGAGGTACGAACAAAGGATCCAATTCGGGAAAGTCGTATTTCTGGTCGTAATGCTGGTGAGTTACCGCCGCTCTAATATCCAAAAGTTCTTCCCGGCTGTATGTAATAACACACACAAAAAACATTCTGGGCTAATAATGTAAGAAATTACACATAAAAAAACTAAATACTGCAAAGTTGCTTAGGAGCTAGAAGCAGAGCTACCATGTCTGTCGGCGCCATCTTCTGTGTGTGTGTGTGTGTGTGTGTGTGTGTGTTGTTAGGCCAGGCGTCGTCTCTCCCAGGAGGCGTTCCTGTGATTTATAGTTTATTCTGGAACTAAATTCTAACATTGGGTCATATTGATCATAGTTATATTTAACTTTTAGTTGTAAATATGCAAGTTCTAACACACCTGATTCAGCTAATCATGGTCCAGGATGAAGAGAGGGATTAGTTGATCATTTTAATCAGGTGTGATTTGGCCAGAACAAAAGCCTGCACACAGCCAACAGACAGGAAGTTTACTACACTACTCCTGAAGAGAGAAAATGACTCCTCTCTCTCTCTCACACACACACACACACACACACACACACACACACACACACACACACACACACACACACACACACACACACACACACACACACAGTTGAATAACCCCATGATAGGATGAACAGATCTGGCTGTATGCAGTCAGTCATGAAGCATACAGATGCCTACTTTAGATAAAAGGGGAAAGATGCAATGTTCACAGAAAATCTCCAATGCAAAGCAGAGATGAGAACGGGGATTGCTGAGCGCCTAGTCAGCATTCCTCTCCATCCTCCTCTCCATCCTCCTCTCTCCATCCTCCTCTCCATCCTCCTCTCCATCCTCCTCTCCATCCTCCTCTCTCCATCCTCCTCTCTCCATCCTCCTCTCCATCCTCTCTCCATCCTCCTCTCTCCATCCTCCTCTCTCCATCCTCCTCTCCATCCTCTCTCCATCCTCCTCTCTCCATCCTCCTCTCTCCATCCTCCTCTCCATCCTCTCTCCATCCTCTCTCCATCCTCCTCTCCATCCTCCTCTCTCCATCCTCCTCTCTCCATCCTCCTCTCCATCCTCCTCTCCATCCTCCTCTCCATCCTCCTCTCCATCCTCCTCTCCATCCTCCTCTCTCCATCCTCCTCTCCATCCTCCTCTCCATCCTCCTCTCCATCCTCCTCTCTCCATCCTCCTCTCTCCATCCTCCTCTCCATCCTCCTCTCCATCCTCCTCTCTCCATCCTCCTCTCCATCCTCCTCTCCATCCTCCTCTCTCCATCCTCCTCTCTCCTCTCTCCTACTGCAGTCAGGTGTCTCAAAACATCTGGATGTGAGGATACACACGTAACGGCAACATCTGTCACACACACACACGCTAAATGCTATCATGCTGAGCTCATGGTGTCGTGTGAATGGGTGAGTTTTAGGATATTTTAACTCTATAAATGAACTCAATAGCCAGCTGATTCAATATAATGGTGGGGATTTTTTATGATCTAGATTTTAAAGCATCTGGTGGGTCAGATGAGATAAAACAGAGTGCAGCTCTGTGAACAGTGTGTGTACACATTTACCATACTTGTGAGTACCAGAAGTTCTCACAAGAATAGTAAACAAACCAAAATGCAGAGAAATGAGGACATTTTGCCGGTCCTCACTTGTAAAAATGCTATTTTAGGCTAGGTTAGGTTTAGGTTAGAATTCGGGTTAGGTTTAAGTATAATGTAAGGGTTAGGGGTTAAGGAAAATAGGATTTTGAATGGAAATCAATTGTTGGTCCCCAAAAAGTCCACACAAGTATAGTAAGACATAGCTGTGCATGTGTGTTGTGCAATCAATGCCGTAGTAAAAGTTTATGAAGCATGCAAATAGGTCATTGTAAGTAAGCATTGTATTCGGTGCATTTGACAAATAACATTTGATTAGATTTTTTTGAAATAAATTCATCAGGTCTTAATCTATGGATTTCAAATGACCGGGCAGTGGCGCAGCCATGGCAATCCAAATTAGTTTTTCTCCACAAAAGGGCTTATTACAGACAGAAATACTCCTCAGTTTCATCAGCTGTCCGGGTGGCTGGTCTCAGACGATCCCACAGATGAAGAAGCCGGATGTGGAGGTCCTTGGCTGGCATGGTTACATGTGGTCTGTGGTTGTGAGGCCGGTTGGATGTACTGCCAAATTCTCTAAAACGATGTTGGAGGAGGGTTATGGTAGAGAAATTAACATTCAATACTCTGGCAACAGCCCTGGTGGACAAACCTGTAAACAGCACGCTTCCTCAACCCTAGTAATGATCATGCTGTTTAATCAGCTTCTTCATATGCCACACCTGTCAGGTGGATGGATTATCTTGGAAAAGAGTAAAATGCTCACTAACAGGGATGTAAACAAATTTGTGCACAAATTTTGAGAGAAATAAGCTTTTTATGCGTATGAACATTTCTGGGATCTTTTATTTCAGCTCATGAAACATGGGACCAACACTTTACATGTTGTGTTTATATTTTTGTTCAGTATAATTACATTGGTAACCAGTTCATAATAGCAATAAGGCACCTCGGGGGTTTGTGGTATATGGCCAATATACCACGGCTAAGGGCTGTATCCAGGCACTCTGCGCATAAGAACAGCCGTTCGGTGTGGTATATTGGTCATATATCACCTCTTTGGGTCTTATTGCTTCATTAGAAAGAATGGTTCCAAAAGGGTTCTTTGGCTCTCCCCCATAGATAACCATTTTTAGTTATAGGTAGAACCCTTTATGGAACCAAACATGGTTATTCAAAGGGTTCTCCTGTGGGGACAGCTGAAGAACCCTTTTAGGTTCTAGATAGCACTTTTTTTCTGAATGTAGCATCTTAAATCTGACGACAGACCTGTCAGATCAGAGAACAGAGGCAGGAGAAAGCACCGCTAAACTGTATTAGCCTCTAAGCCTGGAAATGAGAAAATCAGTCAGACACGACGGGGCAGCCCTGAGAAAAGGAACCCACCAATTTCTACCTCACATTGAACCACCACTATACAGCGTACTGGGGAAATGAATTACCGTGCATACACAAACACACTTTCATCAAAGCAGACTTCCATCTTCATTCAGCACGTACAGTACCAGTATTCCATCTAAAATGAAAATGTACATTCATGTGAAAGATCCAGAGAGGGAGAGGAATAGAGAGAGCAGCTACTTTAATTCTATACAGATTATAAACATTTAAACTCCATTCAATATATTCATGAATGTATTGATACTGTGGCAGAATACAGACTCCAGCAAAACGTCATCACCCTGTCAATCTGCTGAGAGAGAGAGAGATGAAAGTCATGAGACGTGGGGGGAAGAAAAAGAGAGATTTAGATGAGAGGAGGAGACGCACATTTTGGGTGAAGACTCAGAAGATGGACAAATCCAGAGTAGATAAAAAGCACAATCTTAAAAGATGAGGGAAGGATGCTTCTTGAAGTGTCCTCACCTTGATTTGCTGAGAGAGAGCAGAACAGAGATACTCAATAACTAGCTACATATTGGCAGGGCCAGGTCAATAACAGCAGTAGTCAACCAGTGTACAGTAATATTGATATTTACAGAGAAAAATCATTAAATATCTCTGAAGACTGATGGGGTAAATAGAACAGTTTGTGTGTGTGTGTGTGTTTGACTGGGGTGTGTGTGTGTCTGTGTTTGATTGTGTGTTTGTGTCTGACTGTGTGTCTGTGTGTGTGTGAGGGCATATGAGGTCAATAGAACAGACAGGATTATGGACACACAATCTGATAGTTCCAAATTTAAATCCTAGCATTCCCTGTGAGCGCTCTGGTTTATTCCACACCCTGTAACCAGGCCCTGTACTGACAGGACTGAGATAAAGGGTCTGTCTGTGTGTCTGTCTCTCTGTCTGTGTGTATATCTGTGTGTTTGTGTTTTGACAGCACCTCCATGGTTAGTCTAGATGTCTATCTCTCTCTGACTGGCTCCCTCCCGTAGTCAAACAAAGCTAAGAGCTGAAGCATACGCCAGAGAGTTCTCCAGTATACTGGGAAAATGAATAGGCGATGCATCATACTAATAATCTGACTTATTATGAGTTCGCTCATGAAAGCTTTTCCAAACTTTTACTGTACTGGTGCTACTTTTAACTTTATATTTGGCAGGATATAGACTCTGTGAATGACACCACCCAGAGCTTTCCCTAACCAGGATATAGACTCTGTGTAATGACACCACTCAGAGCTTTTCCCTAACCAGGATATAGACTCTGTGTAATGACACCACTCAGAGCTTTTCCCTAACCAGGATAAGACTCTGTAATGACACCACTCAGAGCTTTCCCTAACCAGGATATAGACTCTGTGTAATGACCCCACTCAGAGCTTTTCCCTAACCAGGATATAGACTCTGTGTAATGACACCACTCAGAGCTTTTCCCTAACCAGGATATAGACTCTGTGTAATGACACCACCCAGAGCTTTTCCCTAACCAGGATATAGACTCTGTGTAATGACCCCACTCAGAGCTTTTCCCTAACCAGGATATAGACTCTGTGTAATGACCCCACTCAGAGCTTTTCCCTAACCAGGATATAGACTCTGTAATGACACCACTCAGAGCTTTTCCCTAACCAGGATATAGACTCTGTAATGACACCACTCAGAGCTTTTCCCTAACCAGGATATAGACTCTGTAATGACCCCACTCAGAGCTTTTCCCTAACCAGGATATAGACTCTGTAATGACACCACTCAGAGCTTTTCCCTAACCAGGATATAGACTCTGTGTAATGACACCACTCAGAGCTTTTCCCTAACCAGGATATAGACTCTGTAATGACACCACTCAGAGCTTTTCCCTAACCAGGATATAGACTCTGTAATGACACCACTCAGAGCTTTTCCCTAACCAGGATATAGACTCTGTGTAATGACACCACTCAGAGCTTTTCCCTAACCAGGATATAGACTCTGTGTAATGACACCACTCAGAGCTTTTCCCTAACCAGGATATAGACTCTGTGTAATGACACCACTCAGAGCTTTTCCCTAACCAGGATATAGACTCTGTGTAATGACACCACCCAGAGCTTTTCCCTAACCAGGATATAGACTCTGTGTAATGACCCCACTCAGAGCTTTTCCCTAACCAGGATATAGACTCTGTGTAATGACCCCACTCAGAGCTTTTCCCTAACCAGGATATAGACTCTGTAATGACACCACTCAGAGCTTTTCCCTAACCAGGATATAGACTCTGTGTAATGACACCACTCAGAGCTTTTCCCTAACCAGGATATAGACTCTGTGTAATGACACCACTCAGAGCTTTTCCCTAACCAGGATATAGACTCTGTGTAATGACACCACTCAGAGCTTTTCCCTAACCAGCATGGACTGGACTTCCTCAGTATAAGGACCTGGCAAACACTGGGATTTATTGTGTGTGTGTGTGTGTGTGTGTGTGTGTGTGTGTGTGTGTGTGTGTGTGTGTGTGTGTGTGTGTGTGTGTGTGTGTGTGTGTGTGTGTGTGTGTGTGTGTGTTAGGAGGTTAGAATAGGGAGGTAAGTGTGTGTTGGCTACGTCTCAAAGATCACAGAGGACGATAGACAAAAGCAACTGGAAAGTATTTTAACCACAGACAAATGGATGGATAGGAAATAATCAATCTCTTTCATGCTGAGAGGAAGCAGGCCACTGCCAGCACTGTGTGTGTGCATTTTGTATGTATGGTCTGTACCTAACTTCCATCCAACCTAGTAATGTGAGCTGAGATGACATCGTCAATGTCACATTCTCATGCTAGCTCTGTTCAGGCTGTGAGTCAGTGACAAAGACAGACAGACAGACAGACAGACAGACAGACAGACAGACAGACAGACAGACAGACAGACAGACAGACAGACAGACAGACAGACAGACAGACAGACAGACAGACAGACAGACAGACAGACAGACAGACAGACAGACTCAAATGATACCCTATTCCCTTTAGTGTACTACTGTGGACCAGAGCCCTATTCCCTTTAGTGTACTACTGTGGACCAAAGCCCTATTCCCTTTAGTGTACTACTGTGGACCAGAGCCCTATTCCCTTTTAGTGTACTACAGTGGGCTAGAGCCCTATTCCCTTTAGTGTACTACTGTGGACCAGAGCCCTATTCCCTTTAGTGTACTACTCTGGACCAGAGCCCTATTCCCTTTAGTGTACTACTGTGGACCAGAGCCCTATTCCCTTTAGTGTACTACTGTGGACCAGAGCCCTATTCCCTTTAGTGTACTACTGTGGACCAGAGCCCTATTCCCTTTAGTGTACTACTGTTGACTAGAGCCCTATTCCCTTTAGTGTACTACTGTGGACTAGAGCCCTATTCCCTTTAGTGTACTACTGTGGACTAGAGCCCTATTCCCTTTAGTGTACTACTGTGGACCAGAGCCCTATTCCCTTTTAGTGTACTACAGTGGGCTAGAGCCCTATTCCCTTTAGTGTACTACTGTGGACTAGAGCCCTATTCCCTTTAGTGTACTACTGTGGACTAGAGCCCTATTCCCTTTAGTGTACTACTGTTGACTAGAGCCCTATTCCCTTTAGTGTACTACTGTGGACCAAAGCCCTATGTGGCCACTTGCCAACTCTGTCCCAACTGGCAGCTTCATTAAATAGTACCCGCAAAACACCAGTCTTAACGTCAACAGTGAAGAGGCGTCTCCGGGATGCTGGCCTTCTAGGCAGAGAAAAAGCCATACACATGTACGTGTGTAAAGAACGCTGCTTGCTTAGTGAGTACCATTGCCTCCTGATTCGGCCCATACTTAACTCAGGACCTCTGCCTTGCTAGCACACGTGATTGTCCTCCTGAAGCATCTTATCAGTTGGCGCAAAGCAAATAGCTAGCTATTCACTGGCTCAAGTGGGGATACTTCAGACTGAGGAGTACTTTTCACAAATCCCCATGTACTACATTCAACCCTCAAACTTACTCAACAGCGACCCCAGCATTGAGCTGTGCACAACTGTACATCCGGGTCACGGTACCACTGTTAAGAACGTCAAATTGCTTGCTTAGCGAGTACCACTTTGTCCCGATTTGACTGACCATGTCCCGCCCTGACCTGAGAGAGCCATTTTTCTCTGTTTAGTTAGGTCAGGGTGTGATATGGGGTGGGCATTCAATGTATTTTATTTCTATGTTTTGGCCGGGTATGGTTTCCAATCAGAGGCAGCTGTCTATCGTTGTCTCTGATTGGGAGCCATACTTAGGCAGCCTTTTCCCACCTGGATTTTGTGGGTAGTTGTTTTCTGTTTTGTATTATGTGACCTAACAGAACTGTTGGCTTTCGTTTTGTTTCTTTTGTTAAAGTGTTTCGTATTATTAAATAATTATCATGAACACTCACCACGCTGCGCTTTGGTCCCCTCCTTTCGACAGCCGTAACAGACCATGTCTTAAAGTAATGATGGACTGTCATTAATCTTTGCTTATTTGAGCTTTTCTTGCCATAAAATGGGCGTGGTCTTTTTCCAAATATGGCTTCTGTATACCACCCCTACCTTGTCACAACACAACTGATTGGCTCAAACGCATTAAGAAGGAAAGAAATTCCACAAATTCACTTTTAACAAGGTAAACCTGTTTATTGAAATGCATTCCAGGTGACTACCTCATGAAGCTGGTTGAGAGAATGCCAAGAGTGCGCAAAACTGTCATCAATCTCTGTTAGAAATGAGCGAGTGGGCTGTTTCTCCACTTTGTGAAGTCTCTTCCCCAAACAATTAGTTTAATATCAGACAGGATTCACACTGCCCCTGGCATAACATTAATACACAGACACACACAAATACGAATGCACGCACGAACACACACACACACACACACACACACACACACACACACACACACACACACACACACACACACACAAACGCGTGCACACACACATACACAGTGCACACAGCTAGTCCCTTGGATAACTTGGCTCTACCTAGGGAGGAGTGGGATGTGTAATTGTATTTATTTATTCGTTATTAAGCCCAAATGATCCTCGACTGGTGTGGAGGAATGTCCAATTAGGATGGGATGGAAGCGTAAAAGTGGTGTGTGTATTATGCACTGGGTTATGTGTGTGTGTGGAGATGTGAAAAACAGGAAAATCCTGATTTAAACAGGGATCCTCCGATGGGACCTGTTACATTCTGATGGAGGGAAAGAGAGAGCGAGATGGAGAGAGGAGTATCAACTTGTTTAATTAAAGTTGCAGAGCGAGGATTGGTTATCACCCTGGAGAGAGGGAGTGGCAGAGGGAGAAAGAGAGAAAGTACAGCGCATTCGGAAAGTATTCAGACCACTTCCCTGTTAACACATTTGGTTACATTACAGCCTTATTCTGAAATTGAAGTATTTTTCCCCCTCGTCAAGCTACACCCGATACCCTATGATGTCAAAGTGAAAACCGGTTTTTAGAAATTTTTGCAAATGTATTAAAAACTAAAATAGAAATACCCTATTTGCATAAGTATTCAGACCCTTTGCTATGAAACCTGAAATTGAGCTCAGGTGGATCCTGTTTTCCATACAGGTGCATCAAAGCTGGGACCAAGAGACAGAAAAATAGCTTCTTTCTCAAGGCCATCAGACTGTTGAACAGCCATCACTAACAGAGAGGCTGCTGCCTACATACAGACTTGAAATCATTGGCCACTTTAATAAATGGATCACTAGACACTTTAATAATTTTACATTAATAATCTTTACATATCTTACATTACTCATCTCATATGTATATACTGTATTTTATACCATCTATTGCATCTTGCCTATGCCGCTCGGTCGTCGATCATCCATATACTTATATGTATATATTCTTACTCCATCCCTTTAGATTTGTGTGCATTAGGTAGTTGTTGGGGAATTGTTAGAATACTCGTTAGATATTACTGCACTGTCAGAACTAGAAGCACAAGCATTTCGCTACACTCGCAATAACATCTACTAACCATGTGTATGTGACCAATACAATTTGATTTGATTTGATCATCCTTGAGATGTCTCTAGGACGTGATTGGAGTCCACCTGTGGTAAATTCAATTGATTGGACATGATTTGGAAAGGCACACACCTGTCTATATAAGGTCAAACAGTTGACAGTGCATGTCAGAACAAAAACCAAGCCATGAGGTTGAAGGAATTGTCTGTAGAGCTCCGAGACAGGATTGTGTCGAGGCACAGATCTGGGGAAGGGTACCAAAAAATGTCTGCAGCATTGAAGGTCCGCAAGAACACACAAGTCTCCATAATTCTTAAATGGAAGAAGTTTGGAACCACAAAGACTCTTCCTAGAGCTGGCCGCCCAGCAAAACTAAGCAATCGGGGGAGAAGGGCCTTGTTCAGGGAGGTGACCAAGAACCCGATGGTGACTCTGACAGAGCTCCAGAGTTCCTCTGTGGAGATGGGAGAACCTTACAGAAGGACAACCATCTTTGCAGCACTCCACTAATCAGGCCTTTATGGTAGAGTGACCAGATGGAAGTGACTACTCAGTAAAAAGGCATGACAGCCCACTTGGAGTTTGCCAAAAGGCACCTAAAGACTCTCAGACCATGACAAACAAGATTCTCTGGTCTGATGAATACAAGAATGAACTCTTTGGCCTGAATTTCAGAGGAAACCTGGCATCATCTCTACGGTGAAACATGGTTGGGCAGCATCAGGCTGTGTGGATGTTTTTCAGCAGCAGGGACTGGGAGACTAGTAAGGATTGAGGGAAAGATTAATAGAGCAAAGTACAGAGAGATCCTTGATGAAAACCTGCTCAGGACCTCAGACTGGGGTGGAGGTTCACCTTCCAACAGAACAATAAACTTAAGCACACTGCACGACGACACAGGAGTGGCTTTGGGACAAGTCTCTGAATGTCCTTGAGTGGCCCAGCCAGAGCTCGATCAAACATCTCTGGAGAGACCTGAAAATAGCTGTGCAGCGATGCTCCCCATCCAACCTGACAGAGCTTGAGAGGATCTGCAGAGGAATGGAAGAAACTCCCAAAATACAGGTGTACCAAGCTTGTAGCGTCATACCAAAGAAGACTCGAGGCTGTAATCGCTGTCAAAGGCGTTTTAACAAAGTACTGAGTAAAGGGTCTGAATACTTATGTAAATGTAATAAAAATAATAATAATTTGCAAACATTTGTCATTATCGGGTATTATATGTAGATTGAGGGAAACAAATATTTAATCAATTTTAGAATAAGGCTGTAATGTAATAAAAGGTGGAAAAAGTCAAAGGGTCTGAATACTTTCCGAATGTACTGTATGTGTGAGAGAGTTATCGTCATGCATTCATGAGCACAGTTAGAATAGATTCTTCTGGAAGGTCTTTTAGACTCCAGCCACTCAAGCCATAGGCTGTCCTCTCTGTTTCCGCACTGCAAGCAGTACCAGTCTGACACTTGAATATTTCAGCTCTTTTTTGAGTTTCTTTTAGTTTCTGAAGAACAGCTGAGTAACGTTCTCTATGAAAAGTGGTGCTGACTAACCAAAAGTTCAACTCAGATGTATTTTTATTTTGGCCAATAACTGATACCTCACACATGGGAATGGTGAGTGAGTGATGGATGGAGAGAGGGAAGGAGGAGAGAGAGAGAGAGAAAGCGACAGACAGAGGGACACAATGAAAAGGGCAGGTCTGTATCCACCTGCCCCAGGAGAAATAGAGGGATGGTGAGTGAGAGAAAAAGGAGTGAGAGACCATCTAGACTCGTGTGTGGTGTCTGGCCTTTTGGCCTTTTCCCTTCTGACCAGCTGTGTGACATATGTTGGCATCAGGTCTGAGACACTCCTCATCATAACTCACTTCCTCTTTCACTTTTCCTCTTTCATCTCTCTCTTCCCCCAGGCTGAATATTACCTTTGGTCATTCAGTAATAATATTGTGTGTGTGTGTTGTGCCTGTGTGTGTACCTATATGGCTGCCAGAGGGAGGGCCAGTTCCGGCAGAGTAAAAACAATCACATATTACCCCTGGGGTCACAGACGTCAATGGCCATACAGCAGACCACCAAAATGATATACTGGTATAGACACACACAAACTTGTGCACGCACACACACCATCCCTCCCGAGGACAGTATTCCTGATAATCCCATTATGGGAACGTGGAGCTGACAGTGGAAGAAAACAGCACCTGGGAATGGTAGCTGACGGATGGAATACTTCACTGTTTCAGCTCCATGGAATAACACTATAACTCTCAGGGACCAGCATGGCGTTTTCAGTGCCAGGAACAGGCAAGCTTAGGTTCTTCCTCTTTGGTTTTATTTAACTAACAATGCAGATCTACTTAAATCAGTGTCAATCAGATGACCATCTGAGGGACCGCTCAGCATCATCCTAGGGACCAGCGCTGGCCCCCAGACCGCAAGTTTAGCAACACTGCTCCCTGGCCTCTTTTCATTTGATCCCAGGTCCTAGGTAGCACTTCTGTATAGGGAGGGAAACTTAACCGGATAGTAGCTGAATATAACATGAATACATTATGATGTCACTGTGTAGCTGAAGCTAACGCTAGGCTAGGTTCAAAATATACTGTTACATTGGCAGTGGAAGAAGCTAACGCTAGGCTAGGGTCAAAATATACAGGTTAAAAGAAGAGGATTCTAATATCTCATAACTCTTTGCTCTACTATTCTGATAACCATCACTTTTTTAATAGCAAACACAGTCTGCATGACTGGTGTGTCAGAGAGCGACAAAGAGGCTCTGTGGTACTTCTGTGGTACTCCACATCTACATAATGCAAAGCAGTCCAACTTTAGTTCAGAATTGATGGACAGAGGAAGGGGAAGGGGGAGGGGGAGGGTGGGTTAGTGAGAGAGAGAGACAGAGACGGAGAGGGAAAGGCAGACAGACGTACACAGAAAGATGTGTTGCCACATTGATGTAAGACAAGATGGAGGAGTGAAGAGCCAGGGCTCACACCATTGTCTTAGATCAGATGGTGTCATTCTAACGTGACACGCAGTTGTCGCGCTATCTGATCTGAGACAATGGCGTTCCCACCATAATACCCAGTCTCTCCATTATATCAACACACTCATCACTCCCACTCAACAACTCTGCTTTGGCACAGTATAGGCATGAAGTCACGTGCATAAATGTTTGAAATAGAGATGTGACAAATGGAAAATTGTTCTTAATGTTTAAAAAGCCCTTTCTTTCCGTTTTTCCATTAAAACGATGAGAAAAATGTAAAAAATGTCACGTGATTTCACAATGCAGAATATGGTGGTTCTATTTATCCAGTGGCTACTTCCTGTTGTGTTCGATAGTGACTACTCTAGTCTGCAAGTGTTTTGACCAAAATGAACATTGAGACGATGCGCACTCCATGTCCCAACTAACACTTATCAAAATTCCAAATCCATTCGCAAGCATTGTCTCCCTCGACCTGTCTTGTGCATGACTCACTCACTGTGAAACACAGGTCCTGGGGTACATACTCTGATACACAGTGAGAAAGCTGTCAAAATATATACATATATACAGTACCAGTCAAAAGTTTGGACACCTACTCATTCAAGGGTTTTTCTTTATTTTTTTTACTATTTTCTACATTGTAGAATAATAGTGAATACATCAAAACTATGAAATAACACATATGGAATCATGTAGTAACCAACAAAGGGTTAGAATAATCAAAATATATGTTATATTGGAGATTCTTCAAAGTAGCCACCGTTTGCCTTGATGACAGCTTTGCACATCTCATTCCAAAATCATGGGCATTAATATGGAGTTGGTCCCCTCCTTTACTGCTACAACAGCCTTCTGGGAAGGCTTTCCACTAAATGTTAGAACAGTGCTGCAGGGACTTGATTCCATTCAGCCACAAGAGCATTAGTGAGGTCGAGCACTGATATTGGGCGATTAGGCCTGGGTGATTAGGCATTCTAATTCATCCCTAAGGTGTTCGATAGGGTTGAGGTCAGGACTCTGTGCAGGCCAGTCAAGTTCTTCTACACCGATCTCGACAAACCATTTCTGTATGGACCTCATTTTGTGGACGGGGGCATTGTCATGCTGAAACAGGAAAGGGCCTTCCCCAAACTGTTGCCACAAAGTTGGAAGTACAGACCCGTCTATAATGTAATTGTATGCTGTAGAATTAAGGTTTCGCTTCACGGGAACTAAGGGGCCTAGCCCGAACCGTGAAACAAAGCCCCAGACCATTATTCCTCCTCCTAACTTTACAGTTGCCACTATGCATTCAGGCAGTTAGCGTACTCCTGGCATCTGTCAAACCCAGATTTGTCCGTTGGATTGCCAATGGCAGCAAGCTTTACACCACTCCAGCCGATGCTTGGCATTGGCAATGGTGATCTTAGGCTTGTGTGCGGCTGATCGGCCATGGAAACCCATTTCATGAAGCTCCCGACTTACAGTTGACCGGGACAGCACTAGCATGGCAGAAATGTAACTAACTGACTTGTTGGAAAGGTGGCATCCTATGACGGTGCCATGTTGAAAGTCACTGAGCTCTTCAGTAAGGCCATTCTACTACCTATGTTTGTCTATGGAGATTGTATGTCCGGTGCTCGATTTTATACACCTGTCAGCAATGGGTGTGGCTGAAATAGCTGAATCCCCTCATTTGAAGGGCTGTCCACATACTGCTGTATATATAGTGTGTATGTATAGTGTTCACACAGCTTGATCCTGTGCCCGTATAGTAATGCAGCCTGACATTCTCTATACCACAGAGAGGGGGCACTGTGGCCTCAGCTATTAGCCCACTTTCTATCTCTTTCTCTCACTCTCATATTCTCTCTCTCTCTCTCTGTCTCTCTCTCTCTCTCTGTCTCTCTACCTCTCTCTCTCTCTCTCTCGCTCTCTCTACCCATCTTTTCTCTCCCTCTCTCTCTCTCCCCATCTCTCTCTCTCCCCATCTCTCTCTCTACCCATCTCTCTACCAATCTCTCTACCCATCTCTCTCCTTCTACCCATCTCTACCCATCTCTCTCTCTACCCATCTCTCTCTCTCTACCATCTCTCTACTCATCTCTCTACCCATCTCTCTCTCTCTACCCATCTCTCTACCCATCTCTCTACCCATCTCTCTCTCTACCATCTCTCTACTCATCTCTCTACCATCTCTCTCTCTCTACCCATCTCTCTACCCATCTCTCTACCCATCTCTCTCTCTCTACCCATCTCTCTACCCATCTCTCTCTACCCATCTCTCTCTACCCATCTCTCTCTACCCATCTCTCTACCCATCTCTCTCTCTCTACCCATCTCTCTACCCATCTCTCTACCCATCTCTCTCTCTCTACCCATCTCTCTACCCATCTCTCTCTACCCATCTCTCTCTACCCATCTCTCTCTCTCTACCATCTCTCTCTACCCATCTCTCTCTACCCATCTCTCTCTACCCCATCTCTCTCTACCCATCTCTCTACCCATCTCTCTCTCTCTACCCATCTCTCTACCCATCTCTCTCTACCCATCTCTCTCTACCCTCTCTCTCTACCCATCTCTCTCTCTCTACCCATCTCTCTCTCTCTACCCATCTCTTTACCCATCTCTCTCTACCCATCTCTCTACCCATCTCTCTCTCTCTACCCATCTCTCTACCCATCTCTCTCTACCCATCTCTCTCTCTCTACCCATCTCTCTCTACCCATCTCTCTCTACCCTCTCTCTCTCTCTACCCATCTCTCTACCCATCTCTCTCTCTCTACCCATCTCTCTACCCATCTCTCTCTACCCATCTCTCTCTACCCGTCTCTCTACCCATCTCTCTCTCTCTACCCATCTCTCTCTCTCTACCCTTCTCTCTCTACCCATCTCTCTCTCTCTACCCATCTCTCTTTCCCCATCTCTCTCTCTCTACCCATCTCTCTACCCATCTCTCTCTCTCTACCCATCGCTCTCTCTCTACCCATCTCTCTCTACCCATCTCTCTACCCATCTCTCTCTCTCTACCCATCTCTCTCTACCCATCTCTCTCTACCCATCTCTCTCTCTCTACCCATCTCTCTCTACCCATCTCTCTCTCTCTACCCATCTCTCTCTCTCTACCCATCTCTCTACCCATCTCTCTCTCTCTACCCATCTCTCTACCCATCTCTCTCTCTCCTCTACCCATCTCTCTACCCATCTCTCTCTCTCTACCCATCTCTCTACCCATCTCTCTACCATCTCTCTCTCTCTACCCATCTCTCTACCCATCTCTCTCTCTCTACCCATCTCTCTACCCATCTCTCTACCATCTCTCTCTCTCTACCCATCTCTCTACCCATCTCTCTACCCATCTCTCTCTCTCTACCCATCTCTCTCTACCCATCTCTCTACCCATCTCTCTCTCTCTACCCATCTCTCTCTACCCATCTCTCTACCCATCTCTCTCTCTCTACCCATCTCTCTACCCATCTCTCTCTCTACCCATCTCTCTCTACTCATCTCTCTACCCATCTCTCTCTCTCTACCCATCTCTCTACCCATCTCTCTCTCTCTACCCATCTCTCTACCTATCTCTCTCTCTCTACCCATCTCTCTACCCATCTCTCTCTCTCTACCCATCTCTCTCTACCCATCTCTCTACCCATCTCTCTACCATCTCTCTCTCTCTACCCATCTCTCTACCATCTCTCTCTCTCTACCCATCTCTCTACCATCTCTCTCTCTCTACCATCTCTCTCTCTCCCCATCTTTCTCTCACTCTCATGTTCTCTCGCTCTCTCTGTCTCTTTAACCATCTTTCTCTCTCGCTCCCTTTTCCTCTCTTTCCCTCTCTCTCCCCCTTTCTTTTGCCTTTTCTCTGTCTGTCTCTCCTGCTGGAATGGGAAGAGTAGATTAATAAATGGATAGGAGGGAGGGGGAGGGGGCATGAGGTTGAGTTTAGACAGTTAAGCTTAGGTATTAAGTCTGACTAGTTAAGGTCAGGGTTAAGTTATGGGATAGGGTTAAAACAGCACTGGGATTAAACCAACGATCCTCGGAGCCAGAGTTCAAGCATACTTGATGGTAATAGCACTCACCGTTGCCCCTAGAGGCCAGTGTTGAAGGTATCTCCCGATGTTCTGGGGACTTAGACAAATAATGCTGTAGTGGATCTGGTGTTACCTCCCAGGTCTGGCTGGTGGTAGAAGGCTTGGATGAGTGGCTAGTGGGGTAAGGCTGTAAAATGGGCCATTAACATGCCACTCACAGTTGCAGAGAGCCTTATTTGGTGTGTGTCTGAGTGATGCATCTCTCTGCAGTGGTGCAATAATCAGGGACAGATTATATCTCGCCGTGCAACGTTTCATTGCTTCCCCCATGAACTTCCCCTCAGCATGCTTTATTGTTATGCTGCATCACCTCCCTCTGGTTTGGGAACCATTTCTCTCTCGCACACACCTTCTATCTTTCTAGCTCTCTTCCTTTTGCTACCTCTCTTTGTCAATATCTCTAGCTCCCTCTGTGTGTGTGTCAGTTCTCTTCAGTAATGAGATAATTAGAGCCGTAACATATCATTGCTCTGTTACCCACAACACACTGCTGTGAACAGGGAGGGCTGAATTTGGCAGTTAGATTGTAATTAATGATCTACCTACCATCTTCCCTCATTTTACATCTTCTTATCCTCCTCTCTCTTCTCCTCTCTTCTCCTCTCTTCTTTTTCCTTTTATCATTATTTTCTTCCTATCCCTCTTCTCTCTCCCACTCCCCCTCATCTTTCCTACCCTCCCTCTCCTCTGTCTCTTGTCTTCTACTCTCCCTCTCCTCTGTATCCTCTCTCCTACTCTCCCTCTCCTCTGTATCCTGTTACCCACAACACACTGCTGTGAACAGGGAGGGCTGAATTTGGCAGTTAGATTGTAATTAATGATCTACCTACCATCTTCCCTCATTTTACATCTTCTTATCCTCCTCTCTCTTCTCCTCTCTTCTCCTCTCTTCTTTTTCCTTTTATCATTATTTTCTTCCTATCCCTCTTCTCTCTCCCACTCCCCCTCATCTTTCCTACCCTCCCTCTCCTCTGTCTCTTGTCTTCTACTCTCCCTCTCCTCTGTATCCTCTCTCCTACTCTCCCTCTCCTCTGTATCCTGTCTTCTCTCACCTACTCTCCCTCTCCTCTGTATCCTGTCTTCTCTCTCCTACTCTCCCTCTCCTCTCTCCTGTCTTCTCTCACCTACTCTCCCTCTCCTCTGTATCCTGTCTTCTCTCACCTACTCTCCCTCTCCTCTGTATCCTGTCTTCTCTCACCTACTCTCCCTCTCCTCTGTATCCTGTCTTCTCTCTCCTACTCTCCCTCTCCTCTCTCCTGTCTTCTCTCACCTACTCTCCCTCTCCTCTGTATCCTGTCTTCTCTCACCTACTCTCCCTCTCCTCTGTATCCTGTCTTCTCTCACCTACTCTCCCTCTCCTCTGTATCCTGTCTTCTCTCTCCTACTCTCCCTCTCCTCTCTCCTGTCTTCTCTCACCTACTCTCCCTCTCCTCTGTATCCTGTCTTCTCTCTCCTACTCTCCCTCTCCTCTCTCCTGTCTTCTCTCACCTACTCTCCCTCTCCTCTCTCCTGTCTTCTCTCACCTACTCTCCCTCTCCTCTGTATCCTGTCTTCTCTCACCTACTCTCCCTCTCCTCTGTATCCTGTCTTCTCTCTCCTACTCTCCCTCTCCTCTCTCCTGTCTTCTCTCACCTACTCTCCCTCTCCTCTGTATCCTGTCTTCTCTCTCCTACTCTCCCTCTCCTCTCTCCTGTCTTCTCTCACCTACTCTCCCTCTCCTCTGTATCCTGTCTTCTCTCACCTACTCTCCCTCTCCTCTGTATCCTGTCTTCTCTCACCTACTCTCCCTCTCCTCTGTATCCTGTCTTCTCTCTCCTACTCTCCCTCTCCTCTCTCCTGTCTTCTCTCACCTACTCTCCCTCTCCTCTGTATCCTGTCTTCTCTCACCTACTTTCCCTCTCCTCTGTATCCTGTCTTCTCTCACCTACTCTCCCTCTCCTCTGTATCCTGTCTTCTCTCTCCTACTCTCCCTCTCCTCTCTCCTGTCTTCTCTCACCTACTCTCCCTCTCCTCTGTATCCTGTCTTCTCTCTCCTACTCTCCCTCTCCTCTCTCCTGTCTTCTCTCACCTACTCTCCCTCTCCTCTCTCCTGTCTTCTCTCACCTACTCTCCCTCTCCTCTGTATCCTGTCTTCTCTCACCTACTCTCCCTCTCCTCTGTATCCTGTCTTCTCTCTCCTACTCTCCCTCTCCTCTCTCCTGTCTTCTCTCACCTACTCTCCCTCTCCTCTGTATCCTGTCTTCTCTCTCCTACTCTCCCTCTCCTCTCTCCTGTCTTCTCTCACCTACTCTCCCTCTCCTCTGTATCCTGTCTTCTCTCACCTACTCTCCCTCTCCTCTGTATCCTGTCTTCTCTCACCTACTCTCCCTCTCCTCTCTCCTGTCTTCTCTCACCTACTCTCCCTTTCTTATTTCACACATGAACAGTTTAGTGTGCTGTGTGTGCAGGGGCATCATTCCCCCAACATCTGAGAGGGCACAAAGTATGTGGATAATTGAGCTTTTTTCAAACACCTGAAACAGATATTTCCTGCAATCTAACTAAGCAAGTCAGTTAAGAACAAATTCTTATTTACAATGACAGCCTACCCCGGCCAAACCCAGATGACGCTGGGCCAATTGTGCGCGGCCTATCGGACTCCCAATCACGGCCGGATGTGATACAGCCTGGAATCGAACCAGGGACTGTAGTGATGCCTCTTGCACTGAGATGCAGTGCCTTAGAACGCTGCGCCACTCGGGAGACCATAAAAAACATTTTTTCTGCATATCTAGTTATGCCTCTTGTCTGTATCTTCCTGACTGGTGGCTCTTTTTTTAAAGAAACTACACTGAGTGTACAAAATATTAAGGACACCTGTTCTTTCCATGACATAGACGGACCAGGTGAATCCAGGTACAGTGAGGGAAAAAAGTATTTGATCCCCTGCTGATTTTGTACGTTTGCCCACTGACAAAGAAATGATCAGTCTATGATTTTAATGGTAGGGTCATTTCAACAGTGAGAGACAGAATAACAACAGAAAAATCCAGAAAAACGCATGTCAAAAATGTTATAAATTGATTTGCATTTTAATGAGGGAAATAAGTAAGATTGCTGGCTCCCAGGTGTCTTTTATACAGGTAACGAGCTGAGATTAGGAGCACACTCTTAAAGGGAGTGCTCCTAATCTCAGTTTGTTACCTGTATAAAAGACACCTGTCCACAGAAGCAATCAATCAATCAGATTCCAAACTCTCCACCATGGCCAAGACCAAAGAGTTCTCCAAGGATGTCAAGGACAAGATTGTAGACCTACACAAGGCTGGAATGGGCTACAAGACCATCGCCAAGCAACTTGGTGAGAAGGTGACAACAGTTGGTGAGATTATTCGCAAATGGAAGAAACACAAAAGAACTGTCAATCTCCCTCGGCCTGGGGCTCCATGCAAAATCTCACCTTGTGGAGTTGCAATGATCATTAGAACGGTGAGGAATCAGCCCAGAACTACACAGGAGGATCTTGTCAATGATCTCAAGGCAGCTGGGACCATAGTCACCAAGAAAACAATTGGTAACACACTACGCCGTGAAGGACTGAAATCCTGCAGCGCCCGCAAGGTCGCCCTGCTCAAGAAAGCACATATACATGCTCGCCTGAAGTTTGCCAATGAACATCTGAATGATTCAGAGGACAACTGGGTGAAAGTGCTGTGGTCAGATGAGACCAAAATGGAGCTCTTTGGCATCAACTCAACTTGCCGTGTTTGGAAGAGGAGGAATGCTGCCTATGACCCCAAGAATACCATCCCCACCGTCAAACATGGAGGTGGAAACATTATGCTTTGGGGGTGTTTTTCTGCTAAGGGGACAGGACAACTTCACCGCATCAAAAGGACGATGGACGGGGCCATGTACCGTCAAATCTTGGGTGAGAACCTCCTTCCCTCAGCCAGGGCATTGAAAATGGGTCGTGGATGGGTATTCCAGCATGACAATGACCCAAAACACACGGCCAAGGCAACAAAGGAGTGGCTCAAGAAGAAGCACATTAAGGTCCTGGAGTGGTTTAGCCAGTCTCCAGACCTTAATCCCATAGAAAATCTGTGGAGGGAGCTGAAGGTTCGAGTTGCCAAACGTCAGCCTCGAAACCTTAATGACTTGGAGAAGATCTGCAAAGAGGAGTGGGACAAAATCCCTCCTGAGATGTGTGCAAACCTGGTGGCCAACTACAAGAAATGTCTGACCTCTGTGATTGCCAACAAGGGTTTTGCCACCAAGTACTAAGTCATGTTTTGCAGAGGGGTCAAATACTTATTTCCCTCATTGAAATTCAAAACAATTTATAACATTTTTGACATGCGTTTTTCTGGATTTTTTTGTTGTTGTTATTCTGTCTCTCACTGTTCAAATAAACCTAACATTAAAATTATAGACTGATCATTTCTTTGTCAGTGGGCAAACGTACAAAATCAGCAGGGGATCAAATACTTTTTTCCCTCACTGTAAAAGCTATGATCCCTTATTGATGCCACTTGTTAAATCCACTTCAGTCAGTGTAAATGAAGGTGAAGAGACAAGTTAAAGAAGGTTTTTAAGCCTTGAGACAATTGAGACATGGATTGTGTATGTGTGCCATTCAGAGGGTGAATGGGCAAGACAAGATTTTAGTGCCTTTGAACGGGGTATAGCAGTAGGTGACACTGGTTTGTGCCAAGAACTGCAATGCTGTTGTGTTTTTCATGCTCAACAGTTTCTCATGTGCATCAACAATGGTCCACCACCCAAAGGACATCCATCCATCTTGACACAACTGTGGGAAGCGTTGGAATCAATATGGGCCAGCATCCCTGTGGAACACTTTCGACACTATGTAGAGTACATGCCCTGACGAACTGAGGCTGTTCTGAGGGCAACGGGGGGGAGGGTAAGGCAACGACATAGGAATTTTGTATCCGATCTCAAAACCTGTCCTGGACAGCTAAATCGTGGCTAAAATGGTATATAATGTACACCCAGCTTAAGATAGTTAGACAAGCTAGCTACTCTAACATGATTGATAGCCTAAAATGGCTTCCTGGTAGCTAGCTATGAGGTTGGGAACCTATCTGGGCTAGCTAAAGACAACATCATTCAATTGAATTATTACAGAGATTTTTCTTAATATAAATATATATTTTTGAAACAGGACAAATCTGAGGGGCACGTTCCCACCATGGGCATGACACCTCTGTGTGTGTGTGTGGTGGGGGGGGGGGCAGAACCTCTATATAACACTGTGTTAACCATGGTGACAGCTAGGGTACACCCTGAGCTATTACTGAATTAAGAACACACACACACCTGACACTGTATATAACTGTTACAGATGTCAAATAGGACTGTGTATCATTATGAGCTGTGTGCTGAGCCAAGGGAGGGGACTGTGGCTACTGGGGCACATAACTACAACATAATGCTGTTGTGTTAATGAGTTCAGAAACTCTCAAACATGTCAAACTCAAGCTACAATAGGCCAACAGTTGTAGTTTCAACTCAGACATACTTTTTTTTATGTGGATACATTGTATTTTTGAAACTTCAACGAGCACATGAAACCAGAATTTGAACCGCTTATAGCTAACCAACATTTTAACAGCTGTGTGTGTGTGTGTGTGTGTGTGTGTGTGTGTGTGTGTAGCGTTATCTTACTAGCATGTTCTGCCCCAGCCCACGCTATTCATCCCACCCAGACAGTACCAGGGCTCCTATGCTAATTATCTTAGCGACAGATTAGTGTACTGACTACAAGACTAGATACATAGAGAACACACAGATAGAGGAAGACATTCGTTTAATACACCTGGCTTACCGTCGGGGTGTGTGTGTGTGTTAGTGATGTGCTGGTCAGCTGTTTGTTTACCCTCACCAGTGTTCATTTTGGCACTCTTTTTTGTTGTTGTTGATTTAGTCCAGTCTTAGACTTAATGATTTATTTGTCAAAATGACTAAGTCACATTTTTGTTATTTGAATAATGATTTAGTCTAGTTATTGTCCAAATGACGAAAACAGTGGCCTATTTTAGTAAATCAAATGCCCTTTAATTTTTGTCACATTTTAGTCACAACACATTTGTGTTGGCTCATTAACCTATAGGCATGGACTCTACAAGGATTTGAAATGCTTCCCACAGTTGTATCAAGTTGGCTGGATGTACTTTGGGTGGTGGACAATTCTTGAGACACATGAGAAACTGTTGAGTATGAAAAACCCAGCAGCGTTGCAGTTCTTGACACAAACCGGTGCACCTGGCACCTACTGCCGTACCCCGTTCAAAGGCACAAAAATATTTTTTTTAAAGGCACTTTTGCACCTTTTGCTTATTGGCTACAGAACCCGGCTATGAAATTCCGTGGGGAAAGTGGGAGGGCTGACCAAGACTACAAATTCAAAGACTACTTCAAAGCCTACTTTTCTATACTCAAGGGAGCTAGACTGTTTTTTTTTTACTATTGTTCATTAATTTCGTTAATTTCATTAA